>NC_060886.1:4348513-4368513 GCF_014805685.1 Silurus meridionalis
CTTATCTTCTTTATCTTTATGTTCTCTTCTCTTCTTTCTCTTCTCTACTTGATATTTTCTTTTCTTGATCTCTTCTCTTCTTTATCTTTATTTGTTCTTCTTTTCTTTTCTTTTCTCTTCTCTTCTCTTCTCTTCTCTTCTCTTCTCTTCTCTTCTCTTCTCTTCTCTTCTTTATTTTCTCCTTTTTCTCTTCTCTTCTCAAACTTTTTCTTCTCTTCTCTTCTCAATCCATTCTCTTCTCTTCTCTTCTTCTCTTCTTCTCTTCTTCTTCTCTTCTCTTCCTTTCAATATTGTTTAACAATTTTTCTTCCTCCCTCCTTTAAGGTGGATATTTGTACTGACATTTTTCCTTGAAATAAGACTAGAGAGAATGAAAGTGAGTGAGAGTGTGTGTGCGTGGTGTGTGTGTGTGTGTGTGTGTGTGTGTGTGTGTGTGTGTCAGTGTTATTAGCAGTGAACCGAGTGACTGGGGCATCAATGGCACAGCTCAAGATAAATCAAATCATCTAATCAAATCCTACCATGTGACCTCATTGTTCGCTTTTCCTGAGATGAAAAGCTGACTCAGCGATTATGCTCCTAGACGCTTTATAGAAACACTTTCATGCTTATTTCCTCAGAAAGCTTGATCATATTTATTATATGGGTCAGTGCTAGACGATCATACACTATATGGACAAATGTTTTGGGACATCTGACTTTTCCAGCCACATGTGGTTCTTCACCAAACTGTTACCACAACGTTGGAGGCACACAACTGGATTTGGATGCAGTAGCATTCAATCTTCTGAACTAGGAGACACAAACCTGTTCTAGCATGACTTCTATGAAGATAAGCTTTCCATTGGTTGGAGTGGAAGATCTTCTTCTATAGAGCTTTGATCAACCCAACCCTCAACATCTTTCCAGAAGAGTTGAGATTTACATCCAGGATCTCAGAAACACCAAAACGATGGTGATGTTTACTGTGTATTTTATGTGAATAGCAGATGGATTCTAGAGAGGTAAAGCAAAGAGCGTCGCTTTTTATTGCTGTTCAAAAGGTGTGTATGCGAGTGTGTGTATGCGAGTGTGTGTGTGTGTGTGTGTGTGTGTGTGTGTGTGAGTGTGTTGGGGTGGGGGTGGTGGGGGGGAAGCTGTGTAAAGGTGTATACACACACGCTCCAGTATACACACTGACAGTTAATGTGCACTTTGTCAAATATATTGCTCTGAAAGAAAAACAGATCTGAATGAATCTCTCTCTCTCTCTCTCTCTCTCTCTCTCTCTCTCTTTCTCAGGGAGGTGCGAGAGTTTGCGAATGGCTTTGTGTGTGTGGAATGTGACGCACAGTGTGAGAGAGCTGAAGATGACGGTCTGACCTGCACCGGGCCGGTGAGTTCCATATGAGTTATGAAATACACTTGCAGGAAAGGAAAGGAAAGAGAAAGGAGAGGAGAGGAGAGAGAGGAGAGGAGAGGAGAGGAGAGGAGAGGAGAGGAGGTGAGTTGAAAGGAGAGGAGGTGAGTTGAGAGTAAAGGAGAGGAGGAGAGGAGGAGGTGAGTTGAGAGGAGTGGAGAGGAGTGGAGAGGAGAGGAGGTGAGTTGAGAGGATAGGAGAGGAGAGGAGAGGAGGTGAGTTGAGTTGAGAGAGGAGAGGAGGAGAGGAGGAGGTGAGGTGAGGAGAGGAGAGAGAGAGAGGAGAGGAGATGAGTTGAGAGGAGTGGAGAGGAGAGAGGAGAGGAGAGAGAGGAGAGGAGGTGAGTTGAGTTGAGAGTAAAGGAGAGTAGAGAAGAGGAGAGGAGATGAGTTGAGAGGAGTGAGAGGAGAGGAGAGGAGAGGAGAGGAGAGGAGGTGAGGTGAGGTGAGGTGAGAGGAGAGGAGAGGAGGTGAGGGAGAGGAGTGGAGAGGAGGTGAGTTGAGAGGAGGAGAGGAGAGGAGGAGAGGAGAGAGGAGGAGGAGGTGAGAGGAGGAGGAGAGGAGGAGGAGGAGGAGGTGAGAGGAGAGGAGGTGAGAGGAGAGGAGAGGAGAGAGGAGAGGAGAGGAGAGGAGAGGAGGTGAGGTGAGAGGAGGAGAGGAGAGAGAGAGGAGAGGAGAGGAGGTGAGTTGAGTTGAGAGTAAAGGAGAGGAGTGGAGAGGAGAGGAGGTGAGTTGAGAGGAGTGGAGAGGAGTGGAGAGGAGAGGAGGTGAGTTGAGAGGATAGGAGAGGAGAGGAGGAGGAGAGGAGAGGAGGAGAGGAGGTGAGTTGAGTTGAGAGTAAAGGAGAGTAGAGAAGAGGAGAGGAGATGAGTTGAGAGGAGTGGAGAGGAGAGGAGAGGAGAGGAGAGAGGAGGTGAGTTGAGTTGAGAGTAAAGGAGAGTAGAGAAGAGGAGAGGAGATGAGTTGAGAGGAGGAGAGGAGAGGAGAGGAGAGGAGAGGAGAGGAGGTGAGGTGAGGTGAGGTGAGAGGAGAGGAGAGGAGGTGAGGGAGAGGAGAGGAGAGGAGGAGGTGAGTTGAGAGGAGTAGAGAGGAGTGGAGAGGAGGAGAGGAGAGAGAGGAGAGGAGAGGAGGTGAGGGAGAGGAGTAGAGAGGAGAGGAGAGGAGGTGAGAGGAGAGGAGAGGAGGTGAGGGAGAGGAGAGGAGAGGAGGAGGTGAGTTGAGAGGAGGTGAGGTGAGAGGAGAGGAGAGGAGAGGAGGTGAGTTGAGAGGAGAGGAGAGGAGTAGAGAGGAGGTGAGTTGAGAGGAGAGGAGAGGAGAGGAAAGGAGAGGAGAGGAGAGGAGAGGAGGTGAGTTGAGAAGATAGGAAAGGAAAGGAAGATTGATAGGGCAGGGGCAATAATGAAGAGAAAGGCTGTTGTGGAGTTAGGAAGCTGGGGGCAGAGCACAGGGTCAGCCATGATACACAGCCCTTAAACACAGAGGGTTAAAAGTCTTGCTGAAGTGCCCACCCGTGGCAGTTTGACGATACTGGGGTTTGAACCCTCAACCTGCCAATCAGTAACCTTAAGAGCCTTAACCCGGTGGGGCAGGTGGTCTCATCATAGGTCACAACAGAACAGTCCCGTGTTTTATTCATAGTAAGTCTTGGGTGCTTTTAGCTGTATGTTTTGGGTCTTCAAAGTGTTGGAGGAACTAAGCTGCAACTGAGATGGAGCTTTTAGATATGGAGCAGTACATTTTACCTCAGAATATCGTTAGTTTTTTTATTTCATTGTCCCCTGCAAAGATTCAAGGATTTTTTTAGCATATTTTGAAACAATACACTTGATTTGAAACATCACTATATATCACTATATAATTATATATATATATATATATATATATATATATATATATATATATATATATATATATATATATATATATATATATATATTCTTTATTTTTACACTAACCCGATCTATCTATCTATCTATCTATCTATCTATCTATCTATCTGTCTGTCTGTCTGTCTGTCTGTCTGTCTGTCTGTCTGTCTGTCTGTCTGTCCAGCCTATGAATCGATCGATCAATTAATTATATATATCTATATCCATGTTCCATCCATCGATCCATCTAAATGATTTAAAAATTAATTGATCGATTGATTCCTAGGTTGGACAGACAGACAGACAGACAGACAGACCCCTGCATGATATATATGATAAGAGGGGAATATCTTGTTAGTTTTACTGAATTTCATTGTCCCTGTGTGATTAAGTTTCGGAGTGCAGTGGAAATTTGATAACAGCTGTATCAGTTCAGCGGTGTTTATTCACTCTGATTTGGATGTGAGCCACGGACCCCGTGTGATTTATTGAATCCCAGGATGAAACGTAAATGTACTTTTGTAGGTTTGGGATTGATTTTGCTTCTCTATGAGTTGGCTAATCCGGTGACGTGAGGGGGAGACGGATCGCAGTGGCTTCAGCACGATAAGTTACTACAGAGTGTGAGACGCTCGGCTCTAAATTCTGTCAGCTGAGAGAGCGAATCAATACACGCCGCTTTGTTGTTGAAGTCGCATAAATGTTCCAGTGTGTGTGTGTGTGTGTGTGTGTGTGTGTGTGTGTGTGTGTGTGTAAGATGTTTGCAATGTTTATTAAACAGCACAGCCTAAAGGAACATCCTTATGGAGGAAGCTGGAAACTTGTAATTCACTTTGTGTAAGCCAGTGCTAATAAGCTGGCAAAATGGGCACATTCTCGTGTCCCAAATAAAAAGCAAATAGATAGATAGATAGATAGATAGATAGATAGATAGATAGATAGATAGATGGATGGATGGATAGATAGATAGATAGATAGATGGATGGATGGATGGATGGATAGATAGATAGATAGATAGATAGATAGATAGATAGATAGATAGATAGATAGATAGATAGATAGATAGATGTCATGTGTATATCGACTTTGTATGAATGAAGAGTCTTTTACAGTCGATTTAGAGTTATATTGTACCAGCTTTATGCATGAACATGTCCTCTAATTTACTAATAAAATGCATGGTCAACACACACACACACACACACACACACACACACACACACACACACACAAATTAAACAGGAAACACAAAAATATAAAGTCTAAATAAGTCTACAAAAAAAAAAAATAATAATAATAATTATAATAAATATTTATTTAATATATTTTTAGTATTAGTAGCAATATTTGTCATTTCATTAGTATTTACTTATTTGTTTGTTGTTTTGTTTTGTTTGTTACATTTATAAATAATATACAGCAAAATTGGATTAACAGAAAAGAAGAAAAGTTACATTAAGAAACATGACGTCTATGAAAATATGCATGCATCAAAATGTTATAGAAAATATACAATTATAATTTTTTTATTAACAGTGCATGTGCACAAAACTGTTCTTACTTTATTAGCTTTATAAAATTAAATAAGTCATAAAAAGAAATAAACAAACAAACAAAAAAAATATATATATATTTATATAAAAAAAACCATACTTAATATAAGACAATACCAAGTTCCCATTTGCTGTTAGAATAACCTCCTCTTTTCTGGGAAGATGTTCCACTCGATTTTGTGGAGTTTTTTTGCATATTCAACCATAAGGGTGTGAGCAAAGTCGGGTAGGTGAGAAGGTGAGGAGACGTGTGGTGCAGTCAGTGTTCACATTCAACCCAAGGTGTTCAAAAGGGTTTAGCAGGAGATCTTTCACTCCAACCCATGTAAACCTTATCTTCATTGAGCTGGCTTTGTGCAGAGAGTCATCTTCATGCTGGAAACTGTTTGAGTCTGCTGGTCCAAATGACGGGGAAATTTCAAGCCATAGCATCAATTGTGTGCCAAATGAGAATGGGTTTCCCTTTTGAGTCTGGTTCCTCTCAAGGTTTCTTTCTCATATCATCTAAGGGAGTTTTTCCTTACCACAGACGCCATGGCTGGAGGAGGTAAATGTCTCAATTCTTTTGTCCCTATAGTGTATGTTTCTAGCGATAGTTCTTACATTAATATTTTTGGTCTAGGTGCAAAAGGGAGTAGCATTTTTGATTGCTGGGTTTCAGAGGCTCTTTTCATTCATGTGTTTTTTTTTCTACATCTTTATAGGTAGCAGTGTGTCACATAAAGAATGATGAAGCAGGACTTGTATGTAAAGCTGCTGTGTGTTTTGTTTGAGGCGTGAGAGCACTGCATGGGTCTGAGTCCAGGCAGAGTCAACCAAACAAAGACAATCCATGACAGTAGACAAATAAAGCAGGCACAGGAATGAGCGAAAACATTGAAAACTCGTTAAACAAAGCTTGGACTTGATGAAGGAGCAGCAGGGTGTACACAGACAAAGTAATCAGAGGATAATAAGAAACAGATCAACAAGGAAAAGCAGGAAAAAGATGGGGGGAGGAGACTGGAGCAAATCACGAAAGAGAAAATCACGATTTCTTTATAGAAGAGCTTTTATTTGTCACATATACATTACAGCACAGTCAAATTCTTACTTCACATATCCCAACTTACTTGGAAGCTGGGGTCAGAGTGCAGGGTCGGCCATGATACAGCACCCCTGGAGCACAGAAGGTTAAGGGCCTTACTCAAGGGCCCGAGAGCGCCATCTTGGCGATGCTGGTGTTTAAAACTCCGACCTTCCGATCAGTAACCAAGCACTTTAACCACTGAGCTACAACTCCTTTACTCTTATCAAAGCTTCACTATATGGCCAAAAGTATTGGCACACCTGACTTTTTCAGCTATATGTGGTTCTTCTTACTACTGAAAATTTGGCAGCACACAATTGTATAGGATGCAATAGAATAAAATTTTACTTTTGCTCGAACTAAGAGACCCAGACCTGTTCCAGCATGAGCTTCATGAAGATATGGTTTACATTGGGTGAGAGTGGCCTGGTATAGAGCTCTAATCTCAACCCTATCAAACACCTTTGGGATTAGTTGGAATTAGCATAATGAAGAATGCTGACACATGACTTTTATCATTTACATTTATGGCATATGGGGAATGCCTTTATTCAGAGCAACTTACAACTCAGCAGTTGAGTCACAGAAACTATAATGAATGGACATTTGGAACCACCCAGATAAGGATTGCTTCGCTTTTGAGCCTGGTTCCTCTCAAGGTTTCTTCAGGGAGTTTTTTGCCTAAGAACTCAGCCATGAATAAACAAAAACATCCTTCGAGTGCAACTTCTTCCAACCATCCAAGTGACAGTTTGGTGAAGAGCAATGCCTTTTCCAACATGATGGAGCACTTTGTCATTAGGCAAAAGTGATAATTATGTAGATCGAAACAAAACATTGAAATTTTGGGTGTATAGTGAGGAACCTCCCCAGACCTTAATCCCATTGAGAACTTGTGGTTAATTACCAAGAGGTGGGTGGACAAACAGAACAGTACCAATTCTGACAAATTCAAGTATCGATTGAACAAGAATGGGCTTCCATCAGTCAGGATGTGGCCCAGAAGTCGAATGAGCATGTGCCTGGGTGAATTGGTAAAGGTCTTGAAAAAGAAAGGTCAACACTGCCGATACTGACTCTAGTAACATCTGACAAAATGATCTAATATATAAATAAAATAAAAAATAAAAAAAGGAATCGAATCGAGTTCAGGACCCAGCAGTGGTAGCTTGTTAATGCTGAGATTTCATCTCAGGACCTTCCGAGTCAAGTCCAGTGTCTTAACCACTGAGCTACCACTTCCCCATCAGTACATCGCCGTACTAACACCCTTGTGGCTGAATTAATCTCCACAAATTTCTGTAAAATCTGGAGGAACTTCTCAGAAGAGTGGAGGTTATAATAATGTAATGTGGAATGGGATACTTAAAAAGCAGACCAATTTTTTCTCAAGTGTCCACAAATGTTTGTCTATATATTGTGTAGTATGTAGAAATAAAGGCAAAAAGAAATCACTGTGCAGTACAAGGTGAATAATGTTTCTTTACAAAGTCCAGTAGCATTTAATAAAATCAACATTGGTTAGCCATGGTGCTGTACATAATTGTAAAAGGCAAAAAGAAATAAAACAAATAACATAAATGGAATCAAAAACATAAGACAAAAGATGAGTTTTAAGCACGGATTTAAATTCAGCTAGTGTATAAGCAGTTCTAATATTGTTTTTGTTTTGTTTGATTTTGTTTCATGTCATCCAAAAAGCACATATTCCCTCGTTCAAGGACACAACAATAACACATTCTAATTTATAAAGATACTCAGTTAAAGGTTGCTGGGACTTAAACTCGTGACTTTTTGATTGGTAATCCATCAATTTAACCACTTAAGTTTAATTTTGGTTAATTTCGTAGTTGGCAACAGAGGTGTCAAAAGTACACACATCCTTTACTCACATAGAAGTACAGATACTTGTGTTTAAAAGACTCTGGTACAAGTTGAAGTTCTGACTGCACTTTTTTACTCAGGGTAAAGTAAAGAAGTTTGGGCTCTGACGTGTAGTTCAGTAAAAAGTAGTCATTATTACAACCTGTTTTAGTGTCACGCTGGTAACTGGACCTCACGTCATATTAATATATTAACACAAAACAAATGTTGTCCTCTAATGAATGTATGCAGACTGAACATCCACCATGTAGAACACAAGCAGAGAAAAGATGATGATCAGGTGATCAGGAACGTCTCTGTTCTCAGTCATGTTTACATCACAGACTCCCTCTGTCTAGTCCACATTAGCGATTCTTATCCATAGGCTTGTCTGTGGTGTGCGAAAGCGATATTAATTGTCACCAAAAAACTGAATTAACGAGTCTGTTTTGAAAATGCAAGAAGTAGAAAGTACAGATATTTGTGTGAAAAGCTGTCTAAAAAATCAATATCGAAGTCAATTACTGATACCAAATAAATCAAGACACATTTCCGAATCTTGCATTGCTCTGTGTTAAACCAGGAAGTAAACAGGAAGTAAACAAGAACTATGTCCCTGTATGATGGATGAATCAGACACCAAACATGTTTCAGGAATAGTGAGTTCTCTGAAAGCATTGTGACCCACTTCTGCAGGGAAGGGAAAGATCTATGAGAGGTTTTCTCCGACAAAGCCCTTTCAGTGCTTTGCTGAGTGTGTGAGAGTTGATGAAGCAGTGTGACGATGGCACTAGCACTCGTATTGATATCCGGCGTAACTGAGTGGCTTCTCGCCGCTTCCTCCGCTGCCTATATTACCGTTATAAATCCCAGCCGCCTCATTGTTATGGTCATTGTGTGGGCAGTGAGCGATGCTTATTATCCGTGGCCTGGTTGCTGGTGTTTTATGGCTCTTCGTTGCTCTTTTATTTCTTTCCCTCTTTCCCTCTCTCTCTCTCTCTTTTTCCGTTTCTTTCTCCCTCACATGGTCTCTCGGTCAATTTATTCCAATTCAATTCAACGTAGCTTTATTGGCATGAGCGGAGTGCACGAAGTACAATATTTCCCAGGCATGGGATATTAAGGTAGGAGGGAAAAAAATTCGACAATCTACTGTAATAATATAGATCATATATAACAATATATACTGCATATTGTAGGGTCGGAAGCTTGCAATAAGGATTCTCGTGTCGTGTATTTGATTTTTCTTTCTCTCTTTCTTTTTTTTTAGGGTCCTGATCATTGTGTGAAGTGTCTTCACTTTAAAGATGGGCCTAACTGTGTGGAAAAATGTCCCGATGGACTCCAGGGAGCCAATAGTTTTATCTTTAAATACGCAGAAACCAATAAGGAATGTCACCCCTGCCACATCAACTGCACCCAGGGGTATGGACTCTGATACTGTCTAATAGAGCGGTGGAACTAGTTTTTTATGGATTAAATCATGAATGAATGGAGATGTGCAAGTGTGTGTGTGTGTGTGTGTGTGTGTGTGTGTGTGTGTGTGTGTATGTATATTTTCATCCATCATCCATTCATCCAATTCATTAAACTACCAAAGTCTCTGTTTATATCAGTCCACTTTATGTATTCAGACAGACAGACAGACAGACAGATAGACAGATAGATAGATAGATAGATAGATAGATAGATAGATAGATAGATAGATAGATAGATAGATAGATTGATAGATTGATAGATAGAAGGACGGACGGATGGACTGACGGCCTTAAAATGGATGGATGGATGGATGGATGGATGGATGGATGGATGGACGGACGGACGGATGGACGGACGGATGGATGGATGGATCTGCATTTAAGTGTTTGGAGGGGATGGTTCAATGAATGAATAAATAAATGCATGAGAGTGCATGAATGAGAGGATGTAAATTTAATAGTATGAACACACACACATGCACACACGCACACACATACACACACACACACATACACACATACACACATGCACACTGTCACACTCTAGTGCATACTTCAAACATATCTCCAAAACATCTCATATTGAAGATATTCCGTCTTTGCTCCGTTTCTCACACTGCCGCTCGTCCTGTCTAAAGATACAGCCATTCATTCTCCCGTTGCAGCCGTGTGTGTCGGATGAAGAGCCTCGAGTTCTTTGATCTGTGAAGAGTTGAAGGACTGGTGTGTCTGTGTGTCTGTGTGTGTGTGTGTGTGTGTGTGTGTGTGTGAGAAAGATGAAGACTGATTAAAGGAACAAAACTTAATGCAGCATCAAAAGAGCTCAAATCTGTTCTTCAGCAGAAACACCAGGACGTGTGGCTGCAATTACACTCAATACACTGTCACATTTTTATGAATTAAATGATTAATCCCATTAGGGGTCTCCACAGCGGATCATCCGTCTCCATACCCCCTGTCCTCTACATCTGCCTCTTTCAAATCAACTACCTGCATGTCTTTCCTCACCACATCCATAAACCTCCTCCATGGTCTTCCTCTTTTCCTCCTTCCTGGTGGCTCCATCCTCAGCATTCTCCTACTGATATACCACATGTCCCTCCTCTGCACATGTCCAAACCATCTCAATCTCGCCTCCCTCACCTTGTCTCCAAAACGTCCTACATGTGAAGTCCCTCTAATAAACTCATTTCTAATCCTGTCCATCGTCGTTACTTCCAATGAACATCTCAACATCTTTCATCTGAATAATAAAACAATCAAACGTTTTCTTTATATGAATCTACTCATTCATTCATTCAGACTGACAGACATGAAGATGGATAGATGGCTGGATGGAATGTCAGAATGATGTATTGAATGAATGAATGAATGAATGGAAAAGTAGGGTGAATGTCTGAATGGATGGATGGATAGATGTGGATGGAGAGCTGAAGGATGGGTGCAAACAGTAAAGTGCTACTTGTTTCTCATTGTGTTTCAGATGCACTGGGCCCAGACTTCAGGACTGCATTGGCATGATTGACAGGTAATAAAGCTATTCTGCAACTTTTACACACAAACACACACACACACACACACGTCTGCATTTTCTAGAGAGTATAGTGAGAGAGAGAGAGAGAGAGAGAGAGAGAGAGAGAGAGAGAGAGGCAGATGGGTTTGGAGAGGGAAAGTTGTAAAGTGAATCGGCCACCATTGTGTGATTAATGGTTCGCTGTGAGGCTCAGTGTAGAGGTGTGTGTGTGTGTGTGTGTATATATGTGTGTGTGTGTGTGTGTGTGCCCCCTTTGATAAATTGATAGCACTTTCTTTCATTCTCATGGGGCCAAAAGGAACAAAACGGTACTAACTACTGTGCAGAAATGAATTTGCAGTTCTAGATATACTGTGGTATTACTCACACACACACACACACACACACACACACACACACACACACACACACACAGGCACAGGCACAGGCACAGGTAAATAAATACACCAAAACAGCAGAATCTAGAAAGCTGAGCCAGCTGACAAAAGAGCTCTCTCTCTCTCTCTCTCTCTCTCTCTCTCTCTCTCTCTCATACACACACACACACACACACACACACACACACACACACAATGCCAATGCTCATAAACTCTTATACACTGGAAATGTCATGTCTACTACACACGTCTTATTTTAGAAGCTTCCACTTTTAGTATCGTTTCCTGTTGCTGGAATTCTGCAAAACCGAGGAAACAAAAAAAGGTTAAAAATGAATGCGTTCAAGGGAATTTCTCACACAAGTTACATGTTGTCGAGTCGAGTCAGATCTTTTTGGATCAGATCAGAGTCAGATCAGGTCTTTTACAGTACAATACGCGGTGAAACGGAATGACGTTTCTCCAGAACCGATTTGTGCTTCATGAAACTGTGTAAATTAACACAAAAGAACACAAAACTAACGTGGACACTGCACACTGCTTATTTGGACATGTTTGGACATGTGCACAAATAACACAACACTATAGAGACAATTAAGACAATAAAGTCCAGAGTTCAGGAAATGAGTGTTCATGCAAATAAATTGTCCATAAAATAGTGTACATGTAAATATTGGTGGTTTTGCAACAATTTGTGCAAAGGGTTTTAATGAAATTATCTATTTAAATGTGAGTGTGTGTGAGTGTGTGTGTGTGTGTGTGTGTGTGTGTGTGTGTGTGTGTGTGTGAAAAGTAAAAACATGACCTCGATGAGAACCTGTCTGGTTAATTCACTATCGATCTGATGCATAAAGCTCTTATCCTTCACACGCCTCCACACACACACACACACACACACACACACACACACACACACACACACTCACACAATCTGTCCATATACTTCATCTTCTATGCTTTTGTGCTTTTTTGTTGCTTACATGGCAAAGATGTAAGTGAAAAAGGAAGAAAACCGTATTGCTCTGATTTATCCCACACGTGCGGAGTTGCATCACAGCTTCAGTAACAGAGTAAAACTTTTTTTTAAAGTTATAAAGGAAGAAGGGATAAAAAGAAGGAAAGAATTGAGGATAACTGTAATGTTGAATTGTAGATCTTGGAAGTGGAAAATATGACAAAGAAAATAAGGGAAAAAAGAATGAAAAAGAGGTAAGAGGACATGAGAATGGAGCGAGGGGAAAAAAGGAAGGATGCAAGGGAAAAAAGGGAGAATTAAGGAATGAAGGGAAAAATAGAAAGTAAAAAGTAGAAAGAACATTAATGTATAGTGAGAAGAAGAAAGAGAAAACAGAAAGAAAGAAAGAAAGAAAGAAAGGAAGAAAGAAAGAAAGAAAGAAAGAAAGAAAGAAAGAAAGAAAGAAAGAAAGAAAGAAAGAAAGAAAGAAAGAAAAAGGTTCAAATTAAAAGGAAGGAAGGAAGGAAGGAAGGAAGGAAGGAAGGAAGGAAGGAAATCACTGTGGATTGAAAAAAGGATGGAAAGAAGCAAGAAATGAAATCAAATTTGAATGATGGATGGAGAAAATAAAGAAAGGATGGAAGGAAAGAAGAAGGAAGAAAGAAAGAAAGAAAGAAAGAAAGAAAGAAAGAAAGAAAGAAAGAAAGAAAGAAAGAAAGAAAGAAAGAAAGAAATTTGAAGTAAAAAGAAAATCCCCATGGAGTGAAGGAAGAAAGGAAGGATGGAAAGAAACAAGAAATGGAAGTAAGGAACAAAGGAAGGAATGAAGAAAGGAAGGAAATTCATTTGTAGATAAGGAAGAATGGAAAGGTGCAAGAAAGCAAGAAATGAAATAATAATGAATAAATGAAGTCTGGGAAAGAATGTAGGAGAGAAAGAAAGAAAGAAAGAAAGAAAGAAAGAAAGAAAGAAAGAAAGAAAGAAAGAAAGAAAGAAAGAAAGAAAGAAAGAAAGAAAGAAAGAAAGAAAAGAAAAAATTAGGGAAAGAAGGAAGAAAAAAATAAATAAAAAAATAAATATATATATATATATATATATATATATATATATATATATATATATATATATATATATATATATAAATAAATAAATAAGAGGAAGTAAACCGTTTTTTCCTGTTTCGGGGTCTTTGTCCTGTTAGTTCTGCATTCTGCACAGTTTGTTCTGCTTCACTGAGACATACAGGGAATATTTATTAATCCATCTTTATGAATGTTCTCAGAAGTTTATTCCAGATAGACAGGAAGTGTCAGAGCATCACACTGCGCTTTAAACAGCACACAGGAAGTGATTTCAATTCATTAAATAGTACGACAGGATGAAACAGTTCCTGTCCCTCATGGTCTCTTTCCTAACATGATTCCGAAACATTTCCATTACTGATTTTTTCACGGAGGTGTGTCTATGAGACAGACATAATAATGTACAGGACATCGGTGGGAAATTGCTGAGAAAGTGCTTTGTGGCACGAACGGCGCGACATAATTGATTTTGAAATGTCAGACGTGGACATGTAGAAACGGCAGTGTTGTGACAGAACTCCGTTAAATGACTTGTGTCTGGAAGTTGTTTTTTCACATACTCGTCTTTCACATTTCTACCCATCTCTCAGGACTCCTCTGATAGCAGCAGGTGTGATTGGCGGCTTGTTCGTGGTGATGATCGTGGCTCTGGGTGTGTCCGTGACCCTGAGAAGGAAAAGCATCAAAAAGAAACGAGCACTCAGGCGCTTTCTGGAGACGGAGGTAAGACCGTGAAGGGTTCTCTGTCTCTTTCTCTAGTTTGCCATAGGTTTCTATAAAAGTTTATTTCGGTCATAAAAATCACTGTGTAACATATAATTATGATGATTCTCACCAATAATTAAGATGCACATCAAGCCACTTTGTTACAATTATGGCATGATATGTAATTAATTGTTAATACCAAATCTTAATTGAGGTATTTAGTCATAATTACGACTGCGCCGAGTCGTCACTGTGAGACCCCGAGTCGATTTGAGACATTTGTGAGAGAACAAAGTCACAATGACTTCCAAGTCGATTTAGAGTCACGTGGCAATAATTATAGAGATAAAGAGTCAATGTTGAAAAAAATGATTGCTCCATACTTATGAGATGATTATGAGATGTAGTTTTCATAGTCATGAAATTTAAAGTCGTAATTAGGATGATGGCACATCATTATTTTGTTTTGAGGTATAAATATATGATTACTATATACAGTATATCATTTCAGGAGCCAACATATAACAGTACAAAGAGTACTATGACAGACAGACAGACCAGACAGACAGACAGACCAGACAGACAGACAGACAGACAGACAGACAGACAGACAGACAGACAGACAGACAGACAGATAGATAGATAGATAGATAGATAGATAGATAGATAGATAGATAGATAGAGTATTGTATTTGGAGGACACTCTTATCCAACAGAGCAGTTGAGGGGTTTAGGGCCTTGCTCAAGGACCCAGCAACTCTTGTAGACTGATTCTGGTCTGCAGTGGTAGGTATCTATCAAAAGTCGTTCAAGGAAGGAAGAGTGGTGAACCGGTGACAGGGTCACGGGGACCGAGGCTCATTGATGTACAGTACGTGGAGAGTGAAGGCTGAACCGTGTGGTCTGATCCGACAGACAGAGAGAGAGATGATGTAATTATCCAGAAAATACTTTTTGCAGTAGGACATTTTGGAGACAAGGTGACAAGGAGAAAAGAGAGATATGGAGGATCCATTGTGGTGACCCCAAAACTAATATCTTGAAATTAGTACTCATTATATCATATTTCTACATTTACAGATTTTAGCAGATCCCTTATCCAGAGAGACGTACAAAAGTGCTTTTCTTTATTAATAAATAAATCAACACTGGTTTGCTGGATTACAGACTTCAGATACATTCAGCCTCAGAGGATTTTATTTATTTATTTATTTATTATTATTATTATTATATATATATATATATATATATATATATATATATATATATATATATATATATATATATATAAAGCGGAGCAAACCAGGAGTTCTAGTTTAAGTGTATTGTGAAGAGGAAGTTCTTGAAGACAGCTAGTGTCTCTGCTGTTCGGACATCTAGGAGAAGTTCATTCCATCACCTCGGTGCCAGAAAAGATAAGAAACTTTTAGTACACTTAGTACAACTTCTACCCGGAGAGAAGGTGGTACCAGTCGCGCAGTGCTAGAAGATCTCAGGCAGCCCGGTGCAGTGTGAGGAGTGATGAGAGAAGCGTGTAGTTTCTCAGTGACAGCCAAAAGGGCCGTCTCTGTGAAATGTGCTCCTTTGAAGACTGGTCAGGTTCTTGGAGGTTGTTCTGTGAGAGATAGACAGACAAATGGTTAAAGAGTATGGAACTTGTAACTTCTAACCTGTAGTATCTCCAAATTAAGAAAGAAAGAAAGAAAGAAAGAAAGAAAGAAAGAAAGAAAGAAAGAAAGAAAGAAAGAAAGAAAGAAAGAAAGAAAGAAAGAAAGAAAGAAAGAGTAACTTTTAACTTGTAGTATCTTAAAATTAGTTTTAATAATAATTAATATTTCTTCATGTACACATATGCGATTCTTTACCACACGGTTAAGACAAAGTTGGAGGCACACAATTTTGTGGGACGTTTTTGGATGCAGGAGTGTTACATTTTATCTTCACTTAAACTAGGAGACTCAAACCTGTTCCAGCAGGTTGTGCTTTACACAGGTTGGAGTGAAAGATCTCCTGCTATAGAGCTCTAAACCCATTAAAACAGCTTTGGGATGAATGTGAACGCTGACTGCACTCCAGGCCTCCTCACCTTCTCACCTACATCAGTAACTGACTTTACTCTCACTGTTTGTGCCTGAATGAATCTCTACACATCTCCACAAAATCTAGTAGAACATCTTCCCAGAACAATGGAGGATATTCTAACAGTATGAGGGGACTAAATGTGACGTTGAAAAAACACATATCAATCGTTCAGGTGTCCACAAACCTTTGTCCATATACAGTAGTATGGTAAATATTTGACTTTTTATCTCGTAATCATGAGATAGTATCTCATTATTTTGACTTGAGGTAATGCTTGAAATGGGTTTCCACACATCTCTTTACTGTCCTTGACTGCTTGACTCTCCTGATTCTCCGGCTAATTACAGCAGCCCAGGATTCATTAAAGCAACTCTGCATGAGATCAGAGAAAGAAAGGATTCGAGCAACAGGAACATGCCCAGCTGGAGGAACGAAAGGAGGCCCTGAGGCCCCTCTGTCTGCTTTTCCACTGTTTATCTCATTTCTTTCATTCTTTGTCTGCTGGGTTGTGACACACCATGGAAGTTCTTCATTACCCTCAGGCTAGGAGAGAGACAGAGGAGTGAGATGAAAGAACAAAGAACGTGAGCTGGAGCTCAGGGACACTCCAGAACCTTAAAGTCCACTAAAGGCTTCTAATCCAAGCTCACATGGATCCACCTTTCTTTTGTCTGTTGCTTTGTGAAGTGAAATTTAGAGAAAGAAAGAAAGAAAGAAAGAAAGAAAGAAAGAAAGAAAGAAAGAAAGAAAGAAAGAAAGAAAGAAAGAAAGGGTTTGCAGGGACAGAATTAGGGAGGAAGGAAGGGAGAAATGGAAGGGGGAAGGGAGGGATGAAAGGAGGGAAGGAAGAAAGAAAGGTTGGTACAACGGTGGGGAAGAGGGGAAGACGGAAGGAAGAAAGAAAGAAGAAAGAAAGAAAGAAAGAAAGAAAGAAAGAAAGAAAGAAAGAAAGAAAGAAAGAAAGAAAGAAAGAAAGAAAGAAAGAAAGAAAGAAAGAAAGAAAGAAAGGGATTTTGGAGGACAGAATGATGAAGGATAAAAAGTAAGAAAGAAACAAACAAAGAAACAAGGATGAAAGGGAAAGGGGTGGTTGGAGGGACAGAATGATGAGGGAAAGAAGGAAAGTTGGATGGAAGAAAGAATTGAAGGAGGGAGGAGGGAGCGAGGAAGAGAAGAGAAGAATTTTGCAGAACAGCTTTGGACAGAAGCACATATGGCTGTGATGGTCAGGGGGGCACTTAGTTTTGGCCTTGCAGCCTGCTTGGAGCTGCAGTTGTACTTTTCGGTTCTGTGCTAAAACGCTGTTTGCAGCATCACAGAGAAAGTAATTGGATGCAACATGTTTGTGCTTGTGCAAGCAGCAGTGGTCACTGAAGCTACCATCTGGTTTGTGATTAGTGATAGACAGTACGGCACTGAGAGCTCAGCAACATCTCCGTTTCCTTCCAAGTTCTCAGCAGAAGATAAAATGCCTGCGAGGACGACACCATTTCAGCTGAACCTTGATTTAAATATAGAGTCTTTATAGTGATTCTGTAAGAGCAAGAATCAGAAAGACTTCAGTCAGTAAGCCTTCGAGCTGCTGTTCAGAAGGTTGGAAGATCCAACCCCAGCTCCATCAATAAGCTTCTACATAGACATGTACGAAGGAAGAAGGGAAGGAAGGAAGGAAGGAAGGAAGAAGGGAAGGAAGGAAGGAGGGAAAGAAGGAAGGAAGGAAGGAAGGAAGGAAGGAAGGAAGGAAGGAAGGAGGGAAAGAAGGAAGGAAGGAAGGAAGAAGGAAGGAAGGAAGGAAGGAAGGAAGGAAGGAAGGAAGGAAGGAAGAAGGGAAAGAAGGAAGGAAGGAAGGAAGGAAGGAAGGAAGGAAGGAAGGAAGGAAGGAGGGAAAGAAAGAAGGAAGGAAGGAAGAAGGAAGGAAGGAAGAAAGAAAGGATGGGAGGAAGGAAGGAAGGAGGGAAAGAAAGAAGGAAGGAAGGAAGGAAGGAAGGAAGGAAGGAAGGAAGGAAGGAAGGAAATGTAGAAAGGTAGGATAGAAGGTAGGAAGAAAGCAGGGAAGAAGATAGGATGGAAGATAGGAGAAATGTTTGAAGGTAAGAAGGAAGGTAGGAAGGAAAGAAGGAGTAAGGAAAAATTAAGGAAAGAAGGAAGAAAAGAAGAAAGAAAGAAAGGAAACATTGTGAAGATGAGTCTGAAAAGGTTAAGAACGAATCTCCTTTAGCTGTGTTTTGTCAAAAGAAAGAAAGCAAGAAAGCAAGAAAGCAAGAAAGAAAGAAAGGAAACATTGTGAAGATGAGTCTGAAAAGGTTAAGAACGAATCTCCTTTAGCTGTGTTTTGTCAAAAGAAAGAAAGCAAGAAAGCAAGAAAGCAAGAAAGAAAGAAAGAAAGAAAGAAAGAAAGAATTGAAATTTAAATGAAATTCATGAACTGTAGGAAGAAGAACTAAAAAAGTGTGTGTGTGTGTCTGTGTGTGTGTGTGTCTGTGTGTGTGTGTGTGTGTGTGTGTGTGTGTGTGTGTGAATATGAATTTATTCATATTGATTTCTCTCTCTCGTTTTAATTCCAGTATAATAGAATGCACTGGATGAAGTGTGTGTATGTAGGAAGATAGGTCAGTGTGTGTGTGTGTGTGTGTGTGTGTGTGTGTGTGTGTGTGTGTATATAACACCTGTGGGCTTTGACCCCTCATTGCTCCTGCAGCTGTACTGCCTCAAGCTTGGTGAATCCATCCACTTTTTTTCATGTGAAAAGTGAGATGAAGTAAAGCAGAGATCTGAGCGCTGTGCTGCAGTCTGCCTCCAACACACCCTTCACTCACACATGTACAGTAAACTAATGATGGCAATTTAGTGCGGATCTGCAGAGATTAGTGCAGGTCTGAGGGTAAAGAGCTCAGCTTTGTTCTTAAGCTTTCATTTTCAAGTTCGAAGCTAAAGTTAGAAGTGAAGGAGTTCTTTATATTTTTCTCCATCTTCCTTTCTTTTAATATACATTCTGTCTTTCCTTTTTTTCCGTCCATGTGTTATTTATTTATTTATTTATTGTTTCCCATGTTGGCTAACTGTTCTTCCTTCCTTCCTTCCTTCCTTCCTTCCTTCCTTCCTTCCTTCCTTACTTCCTTCCTTTTTTCCTTTCACCATTCATTTCTGTTTCTTTTAACTGTCCTTTCTTATTTTCACACATTCCTTCTGTCCTTTCTTCCCTCCCATGTTTTCCTTCCTCCTTCCTTCCTTTCTTCCTTCTTGTTATTTACATTGTTCTTCATTCCTTCATTCCTTTATTTATTTCTTCCTTCCTTCCTTCCTTCCTTCCTTCCTTCCTTCCTTCCTTCCTTCCTTCCTTCCTTCCATCCTTCCTTCCTTCCATCTATCCATATAGGATATTTTTATAGGTTTTCTTTCTTCCTTACTTCTTTTATATTTAAATGTTTTTCCTTACTTCCTTCCTATTTTTTGTAAATTATTGCTCAATTCATTCTTTCCTTTCTACATTCCTTTATTTATTTATTCCTTATTTGTATATGGATTTCATTCCTTTCTTCCATCTTTTCTTTTTCTTGTTAATTTTTTCCTTTGTTTCTTCCTGCCCCCCTTGATTCATTACATCCATCTGTCCATATAGATTTCCTTCCTTCCTTCCTTCCTTCCTTTATTCCTTTATTCTGTCCTTTCTTCCTTTCTTAAATCTTTCATTTATATTTATGGATTTTCCTCTTTCTTCAATATTTCCCATTTATATGGAATAAATATACCTTTTTTTCCCCTTTACTATGGTGCATTATGGATAAGCAGTTAATAAACATATTGGTCTGCTCTCGAGGTTAGCATTTTCAGCACCAGCTTTAGTGGACAGCTCCTGGTGCTTATCCACTTTGTTGTGCCTCCTTTATTTTTTCTGCCACGTTCTGCTCTTCTCTTCTTCTTTCTTTCTTTTTTTATTAAAACTCTTCATTCAGAGTCCTGGTATGTGGAGGGCAGACTGAGAAACATGTTCTGGCTGTCCTTTTCTTTTCTTCTCTGTCCTTTTTTTAAAACTCCC